>NC_140586.1:421486316-421491316 GCF_964204655.1 Triturus cristatus
ACTTTTCGAAAACATTCGCCCACCTGCAGGGGCAGGAGAGGGGGGAGGAAGGTGAAGCCGTCCATCCGCCACCCGCGTGGCGAGACGGCCCGGGCACCCCGTTCAAAGCTTCCCATCTGGGAGACAGACAGCACCGTTGGGAGAAAAAAAACATTGCCAGGCGCTCTGCCTGGGAGCCCACCCCCACCCACCCACCCGGGGGGGCGAGGGAGGGGGCTCCCGGACCGACGGGAGCAGGCAGCCCCACAGGTACATGGCAACGAGGGAGGGTCGCCCCACCTGCACATCAGCCGTCTGTCGCCGGGCGGCCCCGAGCCGTGCCAGCGGGCTGGGGATCAGCCCACCACCACCCTGGGTCGGAGGCGGCGGAAGAGAAGAACCAGGCGGCTCCCCATCCTGCACACCTCCCACCGAGAGGAGCTGGGGTCCCCTCGGCCCCATCTCTTCCAGGCCGTCCTGACGCGCGAGAAGGGCCGCTCCTCGGTCGCCCGGAACCTGGTCAGGTCGGGACTCGGGACGCGGGAGGGCCCAGGGCCTTTTCAAGGGAGGTGTGGTGCCAACCAGGGGATGCACTGCCATTCGGTTTCCCCCCTCACCGCGGGGGGGGGTTGTGCTGGGTGAGCTTGGGTTCCATCTCGGAGAGGGATGGGGGATGCCCCCGGTCCCTCGCGCGTCAGGGGGGAAGGGGCCCGCCGAAGTCCCGGTCCTCACCCGAGCGCCCCATGCTGCCACGGACTGCTCTGCCGGCCAGGGCGCGGCAGGGACAGGCCCTATGCCTATGCAGGAGGCGGGCCGAGGGCTTTGGGCCGGTGCCGTCGGTCGCAAGGGCCGCTCCGCCATTAATGATCCTTCCGCAGGTTCACCTACGGAAACCTTGTTACGACTTTTACTTCCGCTAGACAGTCTAGTTTGATCGTCTTCTCGGCGCTCCGCCAGTGCCGTTGCCGACCCCGGCGGGGCCGATCCGAGGACCTCACTAAACCATCCAATCGGTAGTAGCGACAGGCAGTGTGTACATTGGGCAGGGACTTAATGAACGCGAGCTTATGACCCACTGGGAATTCCTCGTTCATGGGAAATAATTGCACTCCCCAATCCCTATCACGAACGGGGTTCAGTGGGTTACCCGCACCTGTCGGCGAAGGGTAGACACACGCTGATCCGTTCAGTGTAGCACGCGTGCAGCCCCGGACATTTAAGGGCATCACAGACCTGTTGTTGCTCGATCTCGTGTGGCTGAACGCCACTTGTCCCTCTAAGAAGTTGGACGCCGACCGCTGGGGTCGCGTAACTAGTTAGCATGGAGGAGTCTCGTTCGTTATCGGAATTAGCCAGACAAATCGCTCCACCAACTAAGAACGGCCATGCACCACCACCCACAGAATCGAGAAAGAGCTATCAATCTGTCAATCCTTTCCGTGTCCGGGCCGGGTGAGGTTTCCCGTGTTGAGTCAAATTAAGCCGCAGGCTCCACTCCTGGTGGTGTCCTTCCATCAATTCCTTTAAGTTTCAGCTTTGCAACCATACTCCCCCCGGAACCCAAAGACTTTGGTTTCCCGGAAGCTGCTCGGCGGGTCATGGGAATAACGCCGCCGGATCGCTAGTCGACATCGTTTATGGTCGGAACTACGACGGTATCTGATCTTCTTCGAACCTCCAACTTTTGTTCTTGTGTCAGGGACAGGGTTCTGGAACTCCGGTGTTACCTTCCCCTCTTCCACTCACCGCTGTTTCCACCTTTCAGTCGCAAGACCCCAACACGGTTTGGACAGCGATGTCGGATTCCCCCCCTTCCGGGTCCTGGCCCTTCCAGCAAGAGACAGACGGCTACTGGCCCCGCCCATGGGGGTGGAGCCACACCGCGTCATCGGACGTAAAAGGCCCGGCAGCCAATGAAGACAGCGGCGTCATTGTGAAGGAGGAAGTAGCCCGGAGAGACGAGAGACGGAGAGGAAGCGAAGAAGCGTGGGATCCCGTGGTCGCGAGGACATCGGAGGACGTGGTTGCAGAGAAGCCTGGAGGCCATCGCTCCTGCGAAGCGTCCTGCCACGGTCCCGGAGGAACGTGGCTTGAGCAGGTACGGCAGCGATTGCTGGGTACCGGGAGGCGGGTTGAACCTAGAGCCAAGGGAGGAGTGGGGCTGCCAGGTGGGGAATCCTAGCATCTGTGCGTTCCCCTCTCTCTAAACCCTTCTTAGGTGGTGGAACCCCTCCCTACACAACCTATCTCAAGAGAGCCTGGTGACGTCCCTCACACCCTTTTCCTCATATCGAAGAAAGACTACAAAAGTGCTAATTGGTCTCCTTTCTTTTCTATTGTGCAAATCTGGTGACACCACTGACCAACTGCATCCCGGCCGAGGGGGCCAGAAGACGGGCTTCAAAGAGGGAGAACATATCCCACTGAAGGAAGAAGCAGAGCACTTTCCCCCGTTGTTTTGGATTTGTTTTGTTTACCTTTGTTGACAATCTGAGACCTTGCTATATTCCCCGATTAAAACCTTTAAGAACATAACACGCCTGTGTCGCGCGGTTTTCTGCCCACTCTTACAAGTGGTGGAGAATGCCGACACGATAACCTCCCGTAGCCGACCCGACCATGGAGAACCTCATACAGCATATCGTAGAGGGGCAGAAGAAGCTCGAATGGGCAGTGGAACGTCAGCTATCCGCTGCCCAGGCGGACCGAGACACCTCCAAGGACCTCATGAAGGTACAGTTAGAGACCCTCATCAAGGTCGTTGAAGAACCCACAACCTCCCCCGCGGGCCAGAGACTACACCGGGGTCTATCCACGTTACCCACAGTGTCCCTACAAAGATATACGGTGGGGGAAGATCCCGACGCCTTTCTCATAAATTTTGAGAGAGCGGCCAGGCATCTGGCTGGCCAGTGGCGAAATGGCCTTTCTACCTAGCGCCCCTCCTGACGGGCGAAGCGCAAGCAGCGTATCAGGTTGCTAACGCTGGGGGTGTCACGCCCTATGATGAGATCAAAGCCTTAATCCTCGATCATTTGGGTATGGACTCTGAAGCCTATCGACTGCGGTTTAGAAAGGAAAAAGGAGCCCCGGGAGATACCCCCAAGACTCTGTACTATAAACTTAAACTGGCGGCCGAAAAATGGCTAAAACCCACAGACCACTCCAAAGAAGACCTTATGAACACCATCATCCTTGAACAGTTTCTGGAAGCACTACCCTTTAATACGCAAAGATGGTTGCGTCAGCATGCCAACTTAACTGTAGAACAAGCAGTAGACATGGCTACTTCCTACTCCCGTGCTCAGCCCCGGTCCCCCTTATGGGAACCGGAAAAACCCTCTAAAGGTCCACCGGCCCCGAGGAAGGCCCTCAGACCCATCAGAGAACCCGAGCGGGCGCGATTGGGTCGATTTGAGCCCCCGCTAAACCGTGGACCCCAGTGTTTTGAGTGCGGAGAGTGGGGACACATCGCCCGTGCTTGTCCTCGGAAAAAGACCGAGGAACCTATGGACGTCAGCTATCTTCCCCGAAGTCTCATGTACACTGCTGAAATGGGGTCTTGCTTGCACGTAAGTCTAGTGGTTAACGGAATACGAGTACAGGCCCTCTTGGACTCAGGGTGTCGACAGTCCGTGATAAGGGAGTCATTGATAAGGCCCGATCAAGTGATCGCTGGGAAAAAAGTACTCATCCGGTGTGTACACGGGGACGTACGATCCTATCCAGTAGCCCATGTCTCCTTAGAAACCCAAAAAGGGTTTCATGCCCCGGTATTAGTAGGGGTGTTAGACACAGTGCCCAAAGAGGTTATTTTAGGAGTAGACAATCCAGACTTCTTGTCCTTGTTTATGGACACCCTAGAGAAAAAAAAACCTGGGAAGCTTAAGGGAGAAGAGAAAATGGCGTTTTTGACAGAGGAACCCTGGCTAACGGACAAAGACTTCCGTTGGGCTCAGCATAATGATGCCTCTCTTACACACGCCTGGGAAGAAGCCAGAAAACCCCCAAAGGACCAACCCGATCATATCCTTATTTCCTTATATCTCACGACTTATTATACCAGGTGGCAGGACCCCGTGATAAACCCCAACTACTGGTTCCCCGCGAATTTCCGAGAGCAACTGTTGTTCTTTGCACATTCCCATTTATTGGCTGGACACGTAGGGGCCGAGAAGACCACCCAGGGACTGCTACGCCACTTCTATTGGCCCGGAATCTACCCCCAAACCAAACTATATTGTAGGGAATGTCCGATCTGTCAGAGAAAGAACCCCTACACTCCCCCTCCGGTACCCTTACAACCCCTCCCTATAGTAGGAAAACCCTTTGAGCGGGTGGGACTAGACATCATTGGACCACTACCTCGGTCAACAAAGGGGTTCCAGTACGTTTTGGTCTTAGTGGACTATTGTACCAGATTTCCAGAAGCTTTTCTCCTTAGGGCCCCCACGACTTCCAATATAGCAGATAAGTTACTCGAATACTTCTCTCGCGTGGGGTTTCCACGCCAGATACTAACGGATCAAGGAACCCCTTTTGTTTCGAAACTCATGTCTCAGGTCTTTGGGATGTTGGGCGTGAAACACATTAAAACTTCAGTGTATCATCCTCAGACCGATGGCCTGGTAGAACATTACAATGGGACCTTGAAATTGACCCTGAAGAAGATGTTGAGTGGCGAGGGCAAGTCGTGGGACCGGCTCCTTCCCCTGGCTCTCTTTGTCATACGTGGACAGGTACAAAGCAGTCTAGGTTGTTCCTCTTTCGAATTGTTGTATGGTCGACAACCAAGAACCCTGTTAGAGATGACAAGAGAGACCTGGGAAAAGGACAACCATGATACCAACAGTTTGCTCGAATATGCCCAACATCTATGCTCCAGGATCGGGAAACTCAGAGACCTAGCCCATGCCAACCTAGAGAGAAAACAACTCTGCCAGAAACAGGTGTATGATAAGGGGAAAAAGTGGAGAACCCTGAGTGTGGGTGATTGGGTTTTAGTTCGATTGCCCTCTTCC